>NC_057813.1:370411271-370435867 GCF_018294505.1 Triticum aestivum
CAGAGAGGAGGGCCGGCTGGGCCTGGTGGGCCGGCCGGTGCGGAGGCCAGCTGGGCCGCTCGGCCCAGCGTGGGGGGTGTTTCTATTTTTATGTTTTTTTTTGTTTGACCTTTTCCCTTTTTTTCTATTTTCCTGTTTCTTTTAATTTTACTTTATATGCAGTTTTTTTATAATATATCAACTCAGCCCCTAAATTAGCATTATTAGTTAGGCTACTTTCATAATTAATTTGGCACTAAATAAATTAGTTTTACATTTGTTTATTATTGAAAAGTATTTAATAATTGTTTTGGCCCCTGTTTTTATTTAGTTTAGGCACTTAAACATTTTGAAAAAGGTTGGTTCCAACACCCAAAATAAGTTACGGATTATTTGCCACATGATGATCATTTTAAATTCTAACGTTTGAAAACCTTTATTGTTTGCCTGATTTTGAATTTGAATTTGAATCGGCTTGAACCAACTCGAGTTTATCAACAGTAACCGAGGTGACGTGGCACCATTATCAGGGGTTTACTGTAGCTTAATTATCCGGGCGTCACACTATCGAAGACTACGCTTCTGGCAGCCTCCGTCTTGCAGCATATAGAAGAGAGTAGATTGATGTCCTCCAAGTAGCATCGCATAACATAATCCTACCCGGTGATCCTCCGCTCATCGCCCTGTGGGAAAGCGATCACCGGGTTGTCTCTGGAACTTGTCTGGGTGTGTTTTATTAAGTATCCAGTTCTACTTGTCATAAGGTCAAGGTACAACTTCGGGTCATCCTTTTACCGAGGGACCCGGCTATTCGAATAGATCAACTTCCCTGCAGGGGTGTACCACATAACCCGACACGCTCGATCCCCTTTGGCCGGACACACTTTCCTGGGTCATGCCCGGCCTCGGAAGATCAACACGTCGCAGCCCCACCTAGGCACAACAAAGAGGTCAGCACGCTGGTCTATGCGCGCAGGGGTCTGGGCCCATCGCCCATTGCACACGTGCACGTTGCGTACGCGATCCGTGAGCAGACCTAGCAACCTCCATTACAAAGGAAGTTGCATTACGCGGTCCAACCCAGCGTGCGCCGCTTAGTCGCTGATGTCAAGAAGGTTTCGGCTGATACCACAACGTCGAATGCCCATAACTGTTCCCGCGTAGTTGTTTAGTGCGTATAGGACAGTGGCCAGACTCAGATCAAATACCAAGATCTCGTTAAGCGTGTTATTTTGAAGTAACTGCAGACGCCGACCAGGGCCAGGCCCACCTCTCGCCTAGGTGGTCTCAACTGCCCTGTCGCTCCGCCATAGAGTAACAGTCGGGGGCCGTCGAGAACCCAGGCCCACCTCTATCGGAATGGAGCCACCTGTCCTTTCAGCCCCCATATTCGAATCACTTGCAAGTACTCAACGAGCTAACCCGACTTTAATCACCATCTGTATAGTATGTATATATGTATAGTATATACCTGTGATCACCTCTCGAGTGATCACGGGCCAATAGTATAGCAAGGCAGACTAATAAGAATGTAGGGCCAATGATGATAAACTAGCATCCTATACTAAGCATTTAGGATTGCGGATAAGGTATCAACGACTATAACAACAATGACAGGCTATGCAACAGAATAGGAGTAACCAAACAGTAACATGATACACTACTCTAATGCAAGCTGTAGAGAGAAAAATAGGCGATATCTGGTGATCGGGGGGCTTGCCTGGTTGCTCTGGCAAGAAAGAGGGGTCATCAACTATGTAGTCGAACTAGGCAGCAGCAGTGTCGGTCTCGTAGTCTACTGGAGAGAAGAGGGGAAGAAACAATAAATACAATGCAAACATAAGCATGACGATGCATGACATTACAATGAGCGGTGTTAGGTGTGCCGTAACGCGGTAGTTGGTGATACCGGCGAAAGGGGGAAACATCCGGGAAAATATCCCCGGTGTTTCACATTTCCAAACAGATGAACCGAAGGAGAAAAGTTGCGTGTTTGCTATGCTAGGGATGTGTGGCAGACAAACGGGCCGTGTATCCGCATTCGTCTCGTCGTTCTAAGCAACTTTCATGTACAAAGTATTTCCATCCAAGTTACGGAATATTTTATATTAATTTTCAAAGTTTTAAATGATTTTCTAGAATTTTTTGATTTAAATTAATTTGAATTTAAATAGTGGAATATTCTTTTATACCTAGCAGCAGCTAGCTACTGAGTATGACAGGTGGGGTCCAGTGGCGGAGTTGACCCAGTCAATATTTGACCGGCCAAACAATGAATAGTGACAACGGGTCCCACATGTCATAGACTAAGATATCTTTAAAGTTTAACTTGGCATTTTAATTTAACCACAGGGGACCACAGGTCATTGACTCATCAGGCCAACTAAACAATAGTCTAACTTAAACAAAACTTAATTAGCACTACTAATTGAGAGGGCCCATGTGCCAGAGGCACATACGTGCACTAGGCTGTGCATTCACGCACAACACACACGCGCGCGACCATGGCGAAGCAACGAACAGTAGCAGTACTAAGGAAAGCGACAGTAGCTAAGTAGCAGTAGTACGCAGAAGCAGCGGCGGCCGGCTGCGCGCCGAAGCAATGAGCAGCAGCACGCGGGAGTAGCAGGCAGCAGTGCAGCAGCAAGCAGCGGCATTAGCAAAGAGCAGCAACTGCGGGAAAAGCAGCAGTAGCCGGCAGCAGCAGCGTGCATGGCGGGGGCGTGGTCAAGGCCGGCCAGGGTGCGAGCCGGAGCGAGTCGCGGGCGCGGGCGGCGACGCCGCGCGGGGGCTAGGTATGGCCCGGGCGCGCCGGCTGCGGGTGAGACATGGTAGAGCGGAGCACGACCAGCAGGGGAGACAGCGCAGGCGCACGGTTGACGCGGTGATGCAAGCAACGCAGTGGGCGGCTGCGGGCGCGCAGCGACGAGCATGGCGAGGACGGGCGACGGTGGCGGACTGGCGTGGTGCGGCGAACGACAGAGAGAGGGAGAAAACAGGGATCGAGGGCGCGCTCACCCCCGTTACAGGGGAACACCGACGAGGCGTGGGGGACTCCGTCGTGGCAGGGGGTCGGCTGAGGCGGGCGTCACGCGGAAGGAGACCGTGGTGTTGGCTGGCTTGCTTCGGTGACCGACGAGGCGGGGGCCGCCGGTGACGAGGGGGTGGACGTGCGGCTCAGGCGAGCACACACACGTGCCGGCAGGCACCGGCCACGGTCGGGTGGGAGATCCAGCCGGTGGCGCGAGGACGGCGGGAGGAGCTGCGGGGCGGCACGGCCGGGCGAGCATGAAGGGGGGTCAAGCGCGAGCGCGAGCGCTTCCCTCTGTGGGTGGCGGCGCGAGGAGGAAAGAGGCAAGGAGCGAGGGGATCGGGAGAGATGGGGATCGATCAAGAGGCTGGGCTCACGATCGGCTAGGGTTAAGGGGGATTTAGGTGGGCTTTGGGCCGGCTATGTTGGTTTGTTGGGTCGGCTGGTCCAATTGGACCAAGGGGTGGGGGTTTTATCTTTTTCATTTTGTTTTTCTTTTAGTTTTTTCTTATTTATGATCTTAGTTCCTAAAAATAGTATTACTACCTATGCTAATGCCACTATTTCTTGGGCACCAAAAAAATAGTTTAATATTTTATATTTTATAAAAGGCATTTAACTGTTGATTTTGGCTGTTGTTCTACTCCCTCCGTTCCTTGATATAAGGTGTATAGATTTTTGAAAAAAAAATCCAAAATATAAGGTGTATTGCGTTGCAACACTCGTTTGGATAATTTTTTTTAGGATTTAATTACATTTCCTTATATCATGCAAGCTCCTCTATTTTCTCATGTCAATTAGTCAGGTGTAAACTTGCCCAAAACTTGTGAAATTTTGCGTTCACGTGCGTTCTTTAATTTTCGTGCCAAAAACTATACACCCTACATTTAGGAACGGAGGGAGTATTAAATTTGGAGTATCTAAACATTTCATAACAATGTGGTTTTACCACCATAATCATCTATGATTTATTTGCTACCATTTGAACATTTTAGATTCGACAACTGAAAACTTTAATTGTTTGACTTTAATTCAAATTTGAATTTGGATCGGTTCTGAACTCACAAAAGATTAGCAACAGTAATCTTGGGGACGTTGCATCATTACCAGAGGGTTACTGTAGCTTGATTACCCGGGCATCACAATTCTCCTCCACTACAAGAAATCTCATCCCGATATTTAAGAGGTGGAGTAACGGGAAGGAATTGATTGCGAAATTCTAGCGAATCTTCTCGGTCTTGGTTGCTCTTCTTGAAGAGGTCGATCCTTTACGTGGATGTCCTCATTTCTCTGTTTTAGGTCATCATGATGAAGTCATCATCCTTTCTTCAGGATCTCCATCGTCCTATGAACGCGACCAAGGGGAAAAACTCTGGAAGAACGCATCTCCACAAAGTTGGGCATCTGATGGTGTACTCAATGGGAAATACACAAGGTACCCCATGAGTTGTATTTCAATGAATTCGTTGAGTGCAATATACGATGGTACCAAAGTTTCAAACGGGTAGGCAATCATTCGATGACTAGACAGAGGCTGGAATGTGGGTTCGAACAACAAGAATAACATGGTGTTTGACTCCAGGATGAATAATGGTATAGCATTTAGCTCGTGAATCACATGTGAAGCCAGGTGCAAAGGAAACATTAGAATCCGGGTTGTAAAGAAGAGTCAGGTTTCGATCCAGTGGACCTGTGGGTTATGGGCCCACCATGTGGGTTGAAAGTAGGAAGGGTGGTGACATCTTGCACAGCCGCGACAGGGAGGCATGTCAGTGAATAGCTTGTCGGCTATGCCGGCAACAATGTCGGTACCAAGGACGGGGAACGAAGAGAGCAATTTTCCTGCTTGTTGAATGAGGCGAACCAATTGGCAAAGTTATCACCCGTCGATGGTTACCGGAATGTCAACAACAATAGTAGCAGGATCTTACAGACAAAATGGTACAACAAGGTGCCTGCCTAAGCACGGAATTATCTTCGTTTAGTTAAGTCAGATTCAGGAGAGGTTAAGCAAAAGAATGGAAAGGAAAACGCGATTATCGGATAAAACGGAACAATGAAAAGGAAAATTGTGATTACACACAATTATTAGGAGTATATCCTTCCCATGTACAAGCAGAACATGGCATACAGGGTAGGAGAGCAAGTACCCAACCATTCAGATAAGAGGCAAGGATTAATCAAGATGTTACCAATACAACGATGTTTGGATAACTGACCAAGAAACATTTAGCATCGCGCCTCCAATGTTCTTGTTGAAGAGCGGGGTATCATAGTCATGCTTCAAGGTAGCAATGATATGGTGCTTCAATCAAGGGCCGGACTTTGGATACACAAATGATCCATCAGGAGCAACTTATAAAATAAGTCTTACAATTTCCTCCAGGAAGAATGACTATCCTTGCAAAAGAAATTATAATGATAGGTCCTCCAGCCAGGGGGGTGCTAGGCATGACATCATATTACCGGGTCATCAAAGGACCAACATCATAACTCCTGGAAAGTTGTCCCAACCACCATATCTGACCGAGATTCAGATTTGATTGGTGTCATGATACCTCAAACTTAGGATGTCCGAGAAGAAAAGGTGTAACACAAATCGATGAAATGACATTGCAAGATTCTCGGGAAATGAACTATGGGAGCGGGTTCCTGAAACAATAGTTCATCATTAAACCAAGGAGGGGATGAGAAGGTGGCTGATGGGCTCAGCCATAATTCATCGAGAATTCCAAACGGATGGATTTCCACAATAATGTGAACAAGAAGATGACACTTGTCAATTCAAATGATATAATGGTGTATGCTCTAGGAAAACATACACCATCAATCATTAGTTGATAGGTGTGCCCGAATATGACCTTAGGCAGCAAGATCAATGTTAGAGTGACGATTCAATAACCAACAGTCTAAGAACGAACTGCCGATCGTTAACTTCAAAGCAATAGGGTTGCTAGAAGTACAGAACTCAAACAACATCGTTAGCATATTGGTATACTAGTTAAAAATACACGAGGACCAAGGAAGAATGGTGATGGTGAGAAGTACCATCATACCATGAATTTCTAAGAGGTGGAGCAATCCCCACAACATTCTCGACATAAAAGACAGTAATACTTTAAGGCAGAACACAACACTAGCTGGAGAGCAAGTTGTATTCATAATGTGGACAAGTTCGCGATGAAAGGAAGTCAAGGGTGTTGTCGATGATAATAAAAATCATCAAGGGCAAGGAGGGTATTTCTCATCATGAACACAGTTGATAGCTCAGAAGAAGTCAAAGTGTTGAAGGTGATCCGACACATTTGCCGGGAGATTTCGAGAGGATATAATCACACAACAACGGCAACAAGCAAGGGAATGACGAAGTGGCAAGTTATAGGATCAATATATAAGATGCAAGCTCGAAACCAAAGTTGCCTTTCAAGACAAGCAACATGATGTTGAAAGCTCGACGTAAGTCGTGCTCACACACTGAAGAATTCGTGCACCAGAGAAGGACGAGGTAGCACAGTCAAAGATGCCGGGAGATTTCGAGAGGATATAATCAAACAACAATGGCAACAAGCAAGAGAATGACGAAGTGGCAAGTTATAGGATCAATATATAAGATGCAAGCTCGAAACCAAAGTTGCCTTTCAAGACAAGCAACATGATGTTGAAAGCTCGACGTAAGTCGTGCTCACACACTGAAGAATTCGTGCACCAGAGAAGGACGAGGTAGCACAGTCAAAGATAGCAAGACCAGGATGCAGCCGATAGTCTAGGAATGACCATATTGAGTTCAGAATTTCCGAGTAAAAATACTAGGGGTATTTGATTTGTAGTGCGGAATAATTTCACTAGTCGGTGTCCTCGGTTGACAACAACCCAGAACCCGTAGAGTGATTACGACAAGAAAAGACATTACTTCAACAAAGTTAGTAAGATGTGGCGCAATGGCAAGATATCTTCGAGATACCAGGGGGTAATACTCGAAGGTAGAACATGATAGAAGTAGAACCGGGTCATTGACCTATGACAGTAGGTACTTCAACCTTGCCAAAAATAGACAAGGCAATGGAATGAGTTCCCACATATATCAGATCTGGACAGCATGGTCGGAACCATAACTGTAAGGAATCAATTTAAAGAATACCGAAAGAATCATACAGCTGGATAATCATTTTGCAAGAAGCTTCCAAGATGGTCTACATCATTTTCTTGGGCATGAACACAAAGTTCAAGGTCGACTCCCACTTCTTTAATGCATATCGTTTCATTCACCTCTCGCTTTGATAAAACTATAGTGTTGGAATTTTATTTGGTAGAACACCGAAAGAGTATGACTTGTGAAAACTTTCGGGTTCTCATGGATTAGGGGAAGGTATAGGTTCAACCCATCGTGAATCTTAGTAACATATACCACAAGTTTCAAAAGTAAATACACAAGCTCGAAAGAAGAGCATGGTTGGCCAAGCAGAGGATACAATTTATCAAAGGCACTATGTACCAGGGGAAGAACTCACAAGGTGATTGAATATGGACACTATCGGATAACAATCCAACAATGGATCGGGCGACCCACAACGGAGCTGATGTGAGTATCGATACTCACTCAGAGGAAGAAAGAATACAGAGGCATCAGATTCAAGAATCACCGGATTAGCTTGATGCTTAAATAGAAAGAAATTATGGTTTCCAAAACGAAGGATCAGAAGCAGATGCTCTAATCAAGGATGGATAGGTTGAAAACACTTAGTTGGACCATCAATAAAGGTTTGAATTGCTGAGAACCAACACATGTCCGGAATGACATCTGAGTCGGAAAGATAATTTTAAAAGGGATAACCTGATGATGCGTGCGTACGCACATATTGAATCAATAGGCTCAAATTGACTAAGACAAGGGATGTTATCAAGGACTACTAGTCATATGGAATTAACCATAATGAAGCAGGCAAGAATTTCAAGAATAACAGGCTGCAGAGGATTTTCGAAAGATCAAAAAGTATTCCGATGAATTTTGTGAGACACATGAACAATTGAGAAGAACGGATCCTCGATAAATGTGAGGAAAAAAACCATAAGGGTTTTCATGTGAAATAAAACCGCAAGACAGTAAACTCAAAGGATTCTCGGGACAACGGAGAATAGTTCGAGGCGTCTTGTAACAACAAGAGCGACGAGAAATGATCATGAGAATAACAAGTGCATGAAGATATCCATAGGGACATATCGATGGCAGTGAATGGCAAAGGCGATGAGCACAAGGGTCTCAGGAAAATATCAAGGGATATGCTCAGAATCTTCTAACGAAGCAGGTGATCTTCCAGAATGAGGGCTCTCCGAGAGAAATAGTTATGATAACCTAGAGTTAGAGCTAGCAAAATCATTTAACCCAAATAGAGAAGAGATCAGAGTCCCAAAGTAAAGGTCGAGGAGTAAAAGATCCTAATACCACCCAATGGTGACGTGGGCCCGGAAGCCACACAACCATGTAAGTAAAACTTTTGCAACGACTAGACTCGACTTCGGCCAAGGAGTTTGGAAAGGGGATTCGTACAGGCAGTCGGCTCTGATACCAACTTGTGACGCCCCCGATTCAATCGTACACTAATTATGCACGCAAATGTGTACGATCAAAATCAGGGACTCACGGGAAGATATCACAACACAACTCTAAAAGTAAAATAAGTCATACAAGCATCATATTACAAGCCAGGGGCCTCGAGGGCTCGAATACAAGTGCTCGAACATAAACGAGTCAGCGGAAGCAACAATATCTGAGTACAAACATAAGTTAAACAAGTTGTCATAAGATGGCTAGCACAAATTGGATACAAATCGAAAGAGGCGCATGCCTCCTGCCTGGGATCCTCCTAACTACTCCTGATTGTCGTCAATGGCCTTCACGTAGTAGTAGGCAGCTCTAGTGTAGTAGGAGTTGCCGTCGACAGTGGCGTCTAGATCCTGGGCTCCAACGTCTGGATACAAATGGAAAGAGGCGCATGCCTCCTGCCTGGGATCCTCCTAACTACTCCTGATTGTCGTCAATGGCCTTCACGTAGTAGTAGGCAGCTCTAGTGTAGTAGGAGTTGCCGTCGACAGTGGCGTCTAGATCCTGGGCTCCAACGTCTGGTTGTAGCATCCGAGAAGAAAAGGAAAGAGGGGGGGGGGGAGAGGGAGCAAAGCAATCGTGAGTACTCATCCAAAGTACTCGCAAGCAAGGATCTACACTACCTATGCATGGATATATGTGTAAAGAGGTAATATCGATGGACTGAACTACAGAATGCCAGAATAAGAGGGGGATAGCTAGTCCTATCGAAGACTACGCTTCTGGCAGCCTCCGTCTTCCAGCATATATAAGAGAGTAGATTGATGTCTTCCAAGTAGCATCGCATAGCATAATCCTACCCGGCGATCCTCCCCTCGTCGCCCTGTGGGAAAGCGATCACCGAGTTGTCTCTGGAACTTGTCTGGATGTGATTTATTAAGTATCCAGTTCTACTTGTCATAAGGTCAAGGTACAACTCCGGGTCGTCCTTTTACCGAGGGACACGACTATTCGAATAGATCAACTTCCCTGCAGGGGTGCACCACATAACCCAACACGCTCGATCCCCTTTGGCCGGACACACTTTCCTGGGTCATGCCCGGCCTCGGAAGATCAACACGTCGCAGCCCCACCTAGGCACAACAGAGAGGTCAGCACGCCGGTCTAAATCCTATGCGCGCAGGGCTCTGGGCCCATCGCCCATTGCACACTTGTACATTGCGTACGCGATCGATGAGCAGACCTAGCAACCTTCATTACAAAGGAAGTTGTGTTACGCGTCCAACCCGGCGTGCGCCGCTTAGTCGCTGACGTCAAGAAGGTTTCGGTTGATACCACGTTATAGAGTGCCCATAACTGTTCCCGCGTAGTTGGTTAGTGCGTATAGGTGAGTTGCCAGACTCAGATCAAATACCAAGATCTCGTTAAGCGTGTTATTTTGAAATAACCGCAGACGCCGACCAGGGCCAAGCCCACCTCTCGCCTAGGTGGTCTCAACCTGCCATGTCGCTCCGCCACAAAGTAACAGCCGGGGCCGTCGGGAACCCAGGCCCACCTCTACCGGGATGGAGCCACCTGTCCTTTCAGCCCCCATATCTGAATCACTTGCGGGTACTCAACGAGCCGACCCGACTTTAGTCACCATCTGTATAGTATGTATATATGTATAGTATATACCCGTGATCACCTCTCGAGTGATCATGGGCCGATTGTATAGCAAGGCAGACTGAGAAGAATGTAGGGCCAATGATGATAAACTAGCATCCTATACTAAGCATTTAGAATTGCGGGTAAGGTATCAACGACTGTAGCAACAATGACAGGCTATGCAATAGAATAGGAGTAATCGAACAGTAACATGGTACACTACTCTAATGCAAGCAGTAGAGAGAAGAATATGCGATATCTGGTGATGGGGGGGGGGTTGCCTGGTTGCTCTGGCAAGGAGGGGTCGTCAACTACGTAGTCAAACTGGGCAGCAGCAGCATCGGTCTCGTAGTCTACCGGAAAAAAGAAGGGAAGAAACAGTAAATACAATGCAAACATAAGCATGACGATGCATGACATGTAAATGAGGGGTGTTAGGTATGCCCTAACGCGGTAGTAGGTGATACCGGCGAAAGGGGGAAACATCCGGGAAAGTATCTCCGGTGTTTCGCGTTTCCAGATAGATGAACCTAAGGGAAAAAGTTGCGTGTTTGCTATGCTAGGAATGTGTGGCCGACAAACGGGCCGCGAATCCGGATTTGCCTCGTCGTTCTGGGCAATTTTCATGTACAAAGTATTTCCATCCGAGTTACGGAATATTTTATATTAATTTTCAAAGTTTTAAATGATTTTCTAGAATTTTCAGATTTAAATTAATTTGAAGTTAAACAATGGAATATTCTTTTATACCTAGCAGCAGCTAGCTACTGAGTATGATAGGTGGGGTCCAGTGGCGGAGTTGACCCAGTCAACATTTGACCGATCAAACAATGAATATTAACAACGGGTCACGTATGTCATAGACTAAGATATCTTTAAAGTTTAACTTGGCATTTTAATTTAACAACAGGGGACCATAGGTCACTGACTCATCAGGCCAACTAAACAATAGTCTAACTTAAACAAAACTGAATTAGCACTACTAATTGAGAGGGCCCATGTGCGAGAGGCACAACACACACACGCGCGACCATGGCGAAGCAACGAACAGTAGCAGTACTAAGGGCAGCGACAATAGCTAAGTAGCAGCAGTACGCAGAAGCAGCGGCGGCCGGCTGCGTGCCGAAGCAATGAGCAGTAGCACGCGGGAGTAGCAGGCAGCAGTGCAGTAGCAAGCAACGGCATTAGCAAAGAGCAACAACAGCGGGAAAAGTAGCGGTAGCCGGCAGTAGCAGCGTGCACGGCGGGGGCGTGGTCAAGGCCCGGCCAGGGTGCGAGCCGGAGCGAGCCGCAGGCGTGGGCGGCGACGCCGCGCGAGGGCTAGGTGTGGCCCGGGCGTGCCGGCTACGGGTGAGACGTGGTAGAGCGGAGCACGACCAACAGGGGAGACAGCGCAGGCGCACGGTTGACCGCGGTGATGTGAGCAACGCAGTGGGCGGTTGCGCACGCGCAGCGATGGGCATTGCGAGGACGGGCGATGGTGGCGGACTGGCGTGGTGCGGCGAACGACAGGGAGAGGGAGAAAACAGGGATCGAGGGCGCGCTCACCCCCGTTGCAGGGGAACACCGGCGAGGCGTGGGGGAGTCCGTGGTGGCAGGGGGTCGGCGGAGGCGGGCGCGGGCATCGCGCGGAAGGAGCCGGTGCTGTTGGCTGGCTTGCTTCGGTGACCGACGAGGCGGGGGCCGCCGATGACGAGGGGCTGGACATGCGGCTCAGGAGAGCACACACGCGCGCCGGCAGGCACCGGTCACGATCGGGTGGGAGATCCAGGCAGTGGCGCGAGGACGATGGGAGGAGCTGTGGGGTGAGCATGAAGGGGGGTCAAGCGCGAGCGCGAGCGCTTCCCTCTGTGGGTGGCGGCGCGAGGAGGAAAGAGGCAAGGAGCGAGGGGATCGGGAGAGATGGGGATCGATCAAGAGGCTGGGCTCACGATCGGCTAGGGTTAAGGGGGATTTAGGTGGGCTTTGGGCCGACCATGTTGGCTTGTTGGGTCGGCTGGTCCAATTGGACCAAGGGGTGGTTCTTTTTTTATCTTTTTCATTTTGTTTTTCTTTTAGTTTTTTCTCATTTATGATCTTAGTTCCTAAAAGCAGTATTACTACCGATGCTAATGCCACTATATCTTGGGCATCAAAAAAATAGTTTAATATTTTATATTTTATGAAAGGCATTTAACTGTTGATCTTATCTGTTGTTCTATTAAATTTGGAGTATCTAAACATTTCATAACAATGTGGTTTTACCACCATAATCATCTATGATTTATTTGCTACAATTTGAACATTTTATATTCGACAATTGAAAACTTTTATTGTTTGACTTTAATTCAAATTTGAATTTGGATCGGTTCTGAACTCACACAAGATTAGCAACAGTAATCTTGAGGACGTTGTATCATTACCAGAGGGTTATTGTAGCTTGATTATCCGGGCGTCACATATACCACCACTATGGCCGGCCTTATAGTGGGGAGTATCATATACTATAGTATCATGCATATGATATTAGTGTATGATACTACGTACGTATCTTTATAGTGCATAGTACCATAGAGTAGTATATATCATAGATGACCATATTTATGGCCATGCATGACACGAAGTAGTATAACATTTATTATGTTATGGTATCTACCTATGTTACTACTTCTTTGCCACATCCTATTCCCGAGTGCATGATACCGGCTATCATACCCCCACTATGGCCACCCTAAGGCTGGTCATAATGGGAGTATCATAAGCGGTATCATCCATGCCAACTAGACTTTTTGGATGATGTGACACACAGTTAAATAAGGAAAGAGAGGGTGTGGTATCATATCATGATACCGTATTATATTGAATGTTGTACTACTTTGTGTCATGCATGGCAATTAATATGGCAACCTAAGATACTAACTTATGATACTATGCGCGCATTACGAAGGTAGTATCATATACTAGTATCATATGTATCATATGCATGATACTAGTATATGATACTACCCATTACAACCAGCCTTGTAATAGGTGGTATCATATACTAGTATCATGCATATATATGATACTAGTCTATGATACTAGCTACCTCACTAATGCATAGTATCATAGAGTAGTATCATGTAGTACTTTATTTATTGTCATGCATGACACATAGTAGCATAGCATTTATTATGATATGGTATCATGATATGATACTTAACCCTCTCTTTCTTCATTTAATTCTATGGCAGCTCATCAAAATTGCTTAGTTGGCATGCATGATACTAGCAATGATACTCCCATTACGATCAGCCTAGCAAAAAAGGTGTACAAATAATTTATGTGTCGCTTTGCGAGTTTTCATCCGTTTGTTCGAGAAGCGGGGAGAAGTTTCAAACATTTCGGCCGCGAGGTGCGGCCACTGGTGTAGGCCTAGTTGGTATTTTAATTACAGGAAATTTAGATGGAGTCCAGACATCATAAAAATCGATGTGTGCCCGTGGCATGGTCTCACGACCCCGTGGAAAAAATTGGTAAAGTTTGCACAAGTTTTGATGACCGCTCCTTCCAAACCGGAGCATCTCACATGAAGGATCATGGTTTCCAAAAGAAGACGTGTCAATTGAAACTCCTGTGGCCGGTGACTTCATCGTTTGGCCTCATAAAAATTTCCACGGTATGCAATCACCATTATACGACGGGTTTGATTTTCTTGCGCATTTCAGGTATCGTTAGCTATATTTAAGACATTTTTTGAGTTTAACGTGCATTTTGTGCATAAAAATAAAATTACAACCAAAACTGCATGTGCTGTCGAAAGGGATGAGGGTCGTCGTTCGATCTGGGATCATCCAATGGTGCAGACGTACGATCCATGGGGTTTGGGTTCTGGCCAATCAGAAAGCACAACTCAGATGGTGGGCGGGGTTTGGTCGTACACGAGTTTCATCAACGAACCATGTGATATTCGCAAACTAGATTGCATATTTTTGTTCACACAAACTGTAGTGAGATCAATTGATTGTGCTACCTCTATGATATAATAATAATAATAATAATAATAATAATAATAATAATAATAATAATAATAACAACAACAAAAAACAGTTCATATTCATTGCCTGAGCTGACAGCATATCAAGGTCAACATATTAACGGTTCTTACATCAACAGAAAACCGGGCATAGCTCACAAATTCAGTACACGCGACAGTTCTAAATTGAACAAATTAAGTTGCAGGGTAGGCATAAAGACTAGTCTTACGGCTCAATTCCCATGTACATGGGGGAACTGGGATCATTACATTGACCTCGGATGAACTTGGGTTTTCTGATGATTTTATGCTTCTCTGTTACACGAGTGTGTGACCCCTTGGCTGGCAACTCATCAAATTCATCGTACTCGTCCTCATCAGGAACATCATCGACACCAAGTACCCTCCTCTTCCCATGCATCACTACATGGAAGTTCTTACGCAAGGGGTCTTCCGCAAAGAAAATCTGGGTAGCATCGCTGGCAAGAATGAACGGGTCCGCGTGATATGCCATCGTTGTCCTGTTAACACGGGTCTTCATGTAATCATCGACCATTACATGACCAAGAGGGATCCATGCGCACCTGAATAATGCCACCTTAACTTTCACATAGTCAATCTCCCAAATCTCTTTGATGGTTCCATAGTATACCCTTTTATCAGCTTCATCTACAGTCATGCATTCTATTCAAACAGAGCTATTCTGATATGAGGTCTTCTCATCACGTTCCTCGGTGTAGAACGTGTATCCATTTATGTCATATGCTTGGTACGTCAACACCGTAGGTGATGGCTTTTGTGCCAACCACGTAGCAATGTCATCGGTGGATCCTTGTGCCAAACGATTCTTCAGCCATTCGGTGTAGTTCTTAATGTGCTCCTTCGTCTCCACATCTGATGAAGGCACCATTAGTAAGAACCTTTGGTGTATTTCCGCCAAGTGTTCTTCGGCATAAGCACTGAGAACTGGGTTGTTAAGCAGTACCATCAAATGGGCTTTCTCTGCCAATTCTTTGGGTGCAGCAATTTGCGTGCCAGCAAGGACTGGCTTACTTTTCAGCCTTCCCTTATGGTGAGAGAGGGGCAAACCTATAGGTCTTTGTTTCATGTATTCGGTGCAAAACTCATCCACCTCCTCCACGGTATAACCTTGTAGGATGCTTGCCTCTGGATGGTTTCGGTTCCGACAAAAGCGCTTCGGTATTCCCATGAACCGCTCGAAGGGATACATGTTGCAAAGAAACACAGGACCACAATACTTTATCTCGTCGACAAGGTGCACAGTGAGATGGACCATGACATCAACCAATGACGGTGGGAAAAACATCTCTAGGTTGGACAATATTCTTGCAATATCATCTTGCATATGATCCAAATCTTCAGGATCTACAACTTTCTGCCATAGTTGGTTGAAGAAATCACAGAGCTCAATGAGTGTGTTTCTTATATCTTTGTCCATCAGATTCCTGATGGACACTGGGAGGATTTGTGTCAACATTACGTGGCAATCATGTGACTTCATGTGTCCCAACTTCATTTTACCTGAGCTCACATCCACGAGACTTCTGATGTTTGTGGATTTGGAAGAGGGTGTCTTAACTGACAACAAATAGGTGAAGAACTGTGTTGCTTCTTTTGTACTAAAATTGTAACTCCGACGAGCTTTGATGAATTTGTCATCATCTTCTGCTTCACTCTTGCGTTTTGATTGATCATCAAGCATATCGAGCCGTGAACCCTCACCAACCTTTCTTTTACCTTTAATCTTGAGCAGAGTACCAAGGATGCTTTCACATACGTTCTTCTCTACGTGCATGACATCGATGCAGTGACGTACATGTAGAATCTCCTAGTAAGGTAATTTCCAGAACACCGATTTCTTCTTAGACACTTGACCTTTGGGTGTTTGTTTCACCGTCAAAGCGTGATTCTTGCCAAGCAAAACATTAATTTGTTTAGCCATCTTGTGGACCACCTCCCCATCATAGGGTCTTGGGCCCACACCTACCTCTGTCGTACCATCAAATTCAGCTTTCATCTTTTGGTATGGGCGATTTTTCTGTAAGAACCTACGATGACGCAAATACATGGTTTTGCGTGAGTTGGGAAGTCTTCTGCTAGCTGGGTTATCCATGCATGTGACACACCCTACATCTCCCTTTGTTTTCTGCCCTGATGTGTTGCCTAATGCCGGTATATCTTGAATGGTGTGCACCAACATCGCATGTAGATTGAAAATCTCCTTTCTGTAAGCATCATAACATTTTACAGCAGGTGCATCTATCCACACTATCAGTAGTTCTTCTACTAGTAGCTGAAAGTAAATGTAGATGTCATTTCCAGGTTGCTTCGGGCCTTGGATAATCATTGACATCATAATGTATTTTTGCTTCATACACAACCAAGGAGCTAGGTTATATCTGCATAGAAGCACCGTCCATGTGGTGTGATTGGTTCTCATATCGCCAAAAGGATTCATCCAGTCAGTACACTCCCCGAGCCTTATACTTGTAGGATCCTTGGCAAAGTCTTCAAACTTGTTGTCGATTAATTCCCACTGAGCCCTATCTTTCGGGTGCCTCATATACTTATCCACAATTCGCTCATCATGATGCCACTGCAACCTCTTTGCCTCTCTAGGGTTTGCAAACAAATGCCTCAACCTTGGAATCAAAGGCAAGTACCAAACAACCTTGAACATGATTCCTGTCTTGATCTCGTTGTCCTACTTGTACTTGTCCTTTGCTATCCTGCTCTTGTATCGTGCATGCTTGCATTTGGGACATGCACGCAAATCTTTGTACTCACCATGGTACAATATACAATCATTCGCACAAGCGTGTATCTTCTGTACTTCAAGTTCCAATGGGCAAACAATTTTCTTCGCTTCATTCGTGCTTCTGGGGAGCACATTATCTTCCGAAAGAATTTCTTTGAAAAGACCTAACTTCTTTGTGAAGCCCTTGTTTGATAGACCGTTTGCTGCTTTAAATCTGAGAAGCGCCAGGGTGGCACTCAACCTGGAATATTTCTTTTTGCAACTTGGATACAATTCTTTATTGGAGTCTGCATCAATGGTTGGCAGATCCTTGTACCCAATCATATCCTCTTTTGGGCCCTCCAAATCTGCAAATAGCAGCAAAATCTGGCATATCAAGATCGTCGTCATCTATGTCGACGTCTTGGTTTTCCAGTGGGTGTTTCAGCTTTCTGGTGTTCCATTGGTAGCTTGACGCCTTTGCCCCGATGTTAGATTCAACATACATGTGACATTGGTCGGGGTTTGGCATATCGCAGCCCTGGGTATCTTCATCCATGACCTCCTCTTCACCGTGTCTGTTCCAACGTGTATATCCATCCATGAATCCCCGAGTGACTAAGTGCTACTGGACATCTGCAACTTCATGTGACTCTATATTGGCACAATCAGTACATGGACACAGGATGTAATCCGCATCACCAACTCTCCTCTTTGCACTTTCAGCCAAATTCATGAACTCTGTCATGCCACTGATAAAATCTGCGGTTTTCTGATTCTTCATCCATCGAGATCGTTCCATGTGCACCACACAAATGGTAATTAAAAACAAAACAACAACATTAACACACGGATTAACTGCTGCCCAAAGATGCGTGGATAAATCACAAGGTTTTATTTTCATAATTACTAAGGGCGCTCCATATTGTTATCCAGATGTGCAATGACAAAAATGAATGGCCAGTCAATTTACACGCAGAGTACTTGTACAACACTACCCTTAGGAACTGAATACCTTAATTAAGCCACTCACGAAAACAATACCTTAACTAATTAGCTGCGCGGTGACCTCCACCCAGCAGACAGAGAAGCGCGATGCGGTAGCACGCCGAGATAGCAGGGTCGAGGAGCAAAGTTTAGTGTGGCTGCCGCCTGAAGTTTGGCGTCCACTATCCCGCCATCGACCGTGATGGATGTGCTCCAATCACGCCGCCGCCGACCTCGATGGTTGAGCTCCTCCTATCGCCCGATGCAGACCGAGGATTGACCTCCTATGATGCCGCCAGCACCCACCGATCGAGGATTGACCTCTTTTCCGGTAGCCGCTGCCTAGGCCGCCGCCGCCATCTCTATATGCAGAGCGGCTGTTTTTTATGGATATCCGCAGAGCGACTTTTTACATGGTATCACTGTAACTCAATTATATGTACAGGGTAGTACATCACATATGGTTATGTAACGGCATCCTTGTCTCACCTACGTTGTCTTCTCACATGGTTTGGTGCAGAAATCGTGTGTGACGTTGTAATACCTAACACAAATGACATGTATAAACAATGTGCCGTATACAACATATAGTGCCATAAGTAGTTCCCGACCGTTAGCTTATCACCATAGTTTCCCCATTTCCCCCAAATCCCTACATAGCCTCCAAATTCCTTCACGTGGTGCTGACATTGGGGGGATGCAGACGAGTGGTGCTGATGGTTTCGGTGCGGCTGCTCCTGCTCATATCGCCACCACGACGGTGGTCGCTGCCGAGCACTTGCCTAAGGTCATCAGAAGGCAGGTGTACTACGGATCTGTATCGTCCTGTTCTGATCTTTTTGAGCATGTCCAAAGTAGCTCCTTGCTGAATCCATCCTGAATGACCCCCCCCCCCAGGAAAGCGATCTGCCGCCGAATCTGGAACATGACTGCAGACTCCCGCACGAGTTCGACTCTGACTTTTGCGCCATCGAGAAGTACCAAAAGCTGAGTTGTGTGCACGGGCCGAACGAATTTTTTTTCTGTCATACATATGACACTTCTATGACGATAAATGTGACAAAACCCGGTATCATCATAGATGTGGTGGGCTCCTACTTCTATGATAAAAAATCATGACAGAAAATGGGCTTTTCGTCCTGGGCGGGCCGGAGACGTAGATGCATGACATTCTTTGGGCCGTCCATGATGGAAAAAACCATGGTAGAAGCGAGGGGGAGGAAAATTTCGGGGAGTTGCCGGTTACGGTGGGAGGTCGGGGGCCGAGCGATGCGCGTTTCTCTCATACACGTACGCGCGTGTGTGCGAGGCGTTGGCTCTAACTAAACCCGAGCGAGGCGTTGGGCTCTAACTGAACCCGAGCGATTGCACTGCAGGCTACACGTTACTGAAGCCGAGCGATCGATCGATGGCTGTTAGCTGAACCCGATCAAGCGATTCCTTTGCTATTGCTGCTAACCGTGGTGTGGAGGGCTGGATGAACAGTAGATGGTGGAGGGGTGCCCGTGGAGGGGTGGTTGACGTGGTGTGGAGGGCTGGATGAACAGTAGACGGTGGAGGGGTGGTTAAATAGTAGCCGGTGGAGTAGCGCGCGGTGGAGGCTGGATGAACAGGAGCCCATGGAGGCTAGAGAAGGTCGACGGTAGCCCGTGAAGGCTGGAGGAGGTCGATGGTGGAGATGAATAGTATGCCGTGGAGTCCCGTTTTGCGGTACGCCACACCCCTCCCGATGAGTAGGACCCCCGTTTCGACCGTAGCGCTCCAACACAAGTCCGTTTCGTCCGTTTTGCGGTACGCCACACCCCTCCCGATCAGCTGGACCCCCGTTTCGACCGTAGGAGGTCCGTTTCGTCCGTTTTGCGGTACGCCACACCCCTCCCGATCAACAGGACCCCCGTTTCGACCGTAGGAGGTCCGTTTCCTCTGTTTTGCGGTACGCCACACCCCTCCCAATCAACAGGACCTTGTTCCAAACGTAGGAGGTTCGTTTCCTCCGTTGTGCGGTACACCAGGCCTCGTTTCCATCGCCTGTTTCGTACAAGCCCTCCCGATGAACACGACCACGCATTCCGTTCCGACCCAGCCGGTTGGCTCCCAGGCGTTCCGTTGCCTCCCGATGAACACGACGCATTTCGTTGCCTCCCCATGAACACGACGCATTCCGTTGCCTCCCCATGAACACGATGACGATGCTGTTTCTCCGTTCCAACCCAGCCATGTACACGAGCCCTCGCCATACGTATGCGCGCGTAGGCGTTCGAGACCCCGCCATATGTACACATATGTGCCCGTATTTTCTTTCTTGCACCCTGGCCGCTGTACGTACGTGTACATGCTACGTGTGTGCCTCTACTACGACATGTGCGCGCCTCTACATCCACCAGTATATATGTACGTACACGTTCGCGATCAGAATGACAACGCTACGTACGCTTCGACCAAGTGGGTCCCGACTGTGAGGCACTTCCTTGCCTGCGAAGATGTAGCTGGTGGGTCCCAGCAGTCAGGGGGGCGAATCGTTTTGGGTTTTTTTGCTGGACGCACTTCCTTGCGTGCGAAGATGTAGCTGGTGGGTCCCAGCAGTCAGGGGGAAAATGTTTTTTTCACAAAATACTGGTGGCCCGTCCGATGGGTCCCTGCTGTCAGGTGGAGGAATAATTATTTTGCGCGTAATAAGGAGGCACTTCCTTGCGGCCGCCATGGACCCAACTGTCAGCCTCTCCATGCACAGTACTCTTCCGATGGAAGTCGGTCGTTGACCACATTGACCACGCCGCGCCGAGAGCACCACGGCGGTGGACAACGGCGAGGCCTAGGAAGGGGATGACGCGGAGCCGGGGAAGACGCAGTAGTGGATGCCCATGTGAAGAGGAGTACGAGGGTGAGGCTGCCGTCGCCGCAGAATAACAGGGGGTGTGGGTGAGTAGAGGGATGGCCTGGCCAGTGGTGGGAGTAGTAGGGGCAGTGAGGCCTCCACGACATCATAGCCGGCCACGGGAGGCAGGAGCACGCGGCACGACCGGCGCCGCTTTCGGCGGCTGGAGCACGAAGACCAGAGGTTGAAGAAGCACTATGACCATTGAATGGACATCGTACGGTCACTGGAGCTAGAGTCGTTCATATTGACTAAGTTGACAAAGCCCTCCGTCCCCGTAAACTTAGTAGGCCCACAAGTCAGCCTCCCACCAAGGTGAGTCCCAGCTAGCAGGGGGAGTATTCATTTTTTTGTGCGTAATAAGGAGGCATTTCCGGTGGGTCTGAGCTGACAGCGGGGGGAACGTTTTTTCACGAAATACAGAGACCCTTCCGGTGGGTCCCAGCTATCAGGTGGAGGAATCATTATTTTGCGCATAATAAGGAGGCATTTTCCTGTGTGGGCCCCTACTGTCAGCCTCTTCCGATGGTTGTTGTGTGTTGACCACGTTGACATCGCCGTGCAGAGAGCACAAACACGGTGGACAAGGGCGAGGCCCAGGAAGAGAACCACCCGGAGCCGGCGAAGCCACCGCAGCGGATGCCCACACTGAGGGGAGAACGAGTGCTGACTGGTCGTCTGCGGGGTAAGGCTGACATCGCCGGAAAATAACAGGATGTGTGGGTGGTTAGAGGGATGGCCTGGCGGCAGCACAGCCAACCACGGAAGGAGGGAGCAGGCAGTCCCGCCGGCACTGGTTTGGGCAGCTGGTGTAAGAAGATCAGAGATTGAAGAAGCACGGCGGCCGTTGGATGGACGTCCAGCAGTCACTGATGTGTGTTGACTAAGTTGACAAAGCCTTGCGTACGCGTCAAAAAAAATTTAGGACAACATCATCGTCAACCTAGTAGGCCCAGAAGTCAGCCTCCAAATCTGTGGAAAATAGCATACAGCCCATTAGCCATTATTTTCAATAATTTACAGCCCATTTGCTAATTCTTAAGGATATTTGAAGCCCATATTCTTTTTATTAGGATTACAGACCATATATTCTGGGCACTGCTAAAAAATTCAATGAAATTTTGCATATTTCTGTGGGGTCCGAACTCTTTTAATCACGTAATTTCGAGTCATGTTAAAAATAATTTTCAAAAAATTATATCAAAATAAAATTCAAAAAACAATTCTCCGCAAAAAAAATGAATGAAATTTAGAATCTTAACTAGCAAGATGCCCGTTCGTTGCACGGAACATGAAGATGCATTTGTATGAGTAGTTTATCTTGTGGGAGAAAAGATGATATTTTAATGTAATTGCCAGTTGGCTTTGGTTTTTATAAGAGTAGAGAGTAGAGAAATCCTGAAAAATGATATTTTAATGTAATTGCCAGTTGGCTTTGGTTTAAAACTTTACAGCCCACTTCTTACAACTTATAGCCCGTTTTCTGGGGAAGCCCATTTCTTACTACTTACATCCCTCCTCGTCTTGAAAGATTTGCAGCCCAGCAGGGCTGAGAAAAGCAAGTAGGCCTCGGTTTTGGTATTCTCCAAAAAAAATAATTGGGCTAGCCAATTTCAGAAAGAAAAAATATATCAATTGGGCTCGTCATGTGCTTAATAAAAGCGTAGGTGTGGGCTAGACGGGCCACAGCCCCCGCACAACGCGCAGTTGAGCTCCGTCTCTGAAACTGAAAAACAACTGGGCGAGCTGTTGGGTCCCTGTTGTTATCCGCTCGTTGTGTAATTTTCTCGTTTATTGACTACATTGACAATGGCGTGGAACCTAGTTGTCAAACAATTAGGAGGAAGTATTTTTCTGGCTTGTAATAACGAGGCACCTGCTTGCGAAATGCAATGACCCTGGTGGGTCCCTACTGTCAGCCTCTCCACATACAGTCATCTCCCGATTCCTCTTGGTTGTTGACCATGTTGACAATGCCAGACGGCGGCGGGCACAGCGAGCTAACCAAGGCGGAGAACGACGGCAAGGCCTCGGACGGGAACGAACAGCAGCCATGGAAGATGCGGCAGTGTAGTGGCAGGTGGAGGGGAGTACGAGGGCAATAACATGCAAGTCAAGCATACAAATGGTACAAAAAGCCCAAGGATTAATGTTCATCAAATTTTTAGACAAAACCCAGATTGAACATGATAGTAACATCTAACCCAACCACTCTTTTTTGCAGTCACAAACAAATGGATCGGTCTGATCCATAAAATCAACATCCTGTGCAAAAAAAATTATTTCAGGATGTCTACAACTTATTGTAAATATAAGTCGAGCACGTTTAGAAGCCCATTTGTCCACCTGAAACTTCTTTTTTTGTTATTCAACAAGTTCATCCATGAGAAATCTCTTGCTGTAAAAATTAAGCCTCATGGACAATAGTAACCTCGCGTTCAACAGGAAGAATGTGACAAAGCTTCTGTTTGCCTGGTTGGATGCATATCGTCCCATCGTTATTGTCCTCAAACGAATGTCATGAGAACTGAGAAAATCCTTGTGCTTATTACGCTAACGATTGGTTATATGTTTTTCTCCATGTGGTTCTCCCTAAGTAGACATGAAGATTGAAAACAGTTAAGGTCTGAAAAAGAGTATGTCAAAAGAACGACAGCTGAACAGTTAATTCTAGTACAATATATACGGGCTTTAAATGTGCATGAAATCATCACCTCTATGTATAAATTCTTCAGAGATCGAAAGCATCATAGCAAGCCAATAATTATGTCCAGATCAAAACTATACATTCTGATATATATGATCTTGACAGAATCCAGCAGCATTGATAGGCTATCAATGGATGAACTCTTCATTGAGAATATAACATAATATTAGTACCCAAAGTGTACTCCAAGATGATATAAAACTTATGCGCACAAATGAAAAATGCAGCATATGATTACAAATGTGTAGATGATAATATACGGTACCTGAAAAAGTGAGGAGCCAAACACCAACTCCTTGTGATTATTAAACGGGTCATGAATTATACCCAAGGTCTCCAGTTTGGGCGCAGAGACGACATTTATTTCTGAAGGTGTATAACAATTATGAAGGAGTAACCTTTCAAGTGAAGGGGCATCTTCGATGATGAGCTGCTGTCCTTTAAAACAAATTCCAATGCTTTTAAGGTGAGGCGACTTTATTTTGAGACAACTGATACCGATTTCTATTCCCAAAATAATCAGCAAGCGCTCTAGGGCAGAGCAACTGGAGTGGATGATGCTGTGCAGTGAGGCCTCCGACAGATAAACCACCACAAGCGGAAGTTTTTTTAGCAGTGGGAGTTGAAGCATTTGTACCAGATCGTCTGGTAGATGGCACCGGGCGAAGGTGGCGGTGTGGAGAGAGGAGGAAAACTGTGAGATGGACAACGGTGGTGTGGGCACGAATTTTTTGGTATGTTTGTGGTATGAAACTTTCGTGGTAATGGTAGAACTCAAACTGCTGGAGTTTTCCGAATTCAGGGGATGTCAGCCAAGCGTCCACCTTGCCGGGTATGGACAACAAGTAGCTTGTCGGGATGCAGAGGCATTGAACGGGGCCCTGCTGGTGAGAAGAGATGATGGCTCTGATGAGATCAAATTCAGGAAGGACAGATATCTGACGGCAGTCGAGATTGAGGGGCGTGGTGCGCCATAGAGGGCGCCACCGAGTTGAGAGGACTTGTGTGCGGCAACAATCCTTGGTGGGGAGAATCGAGATGATCTCCTCAAGGATGACGCGCGGGAGATCGCTGATGCG
>NC_057813.1:370436102-370440838 GCF_018294505.1 Triticum aestivum
ATCTACAACCAGCGTCGCCGCTGGCGGGAGCCTCATCTTCTTTGCGCTGGGGCCAGCCGACTCCATTTTCCTTGTGGGCATCGTGCCGAGCTCACGGGTTTGAGCAGAGTAGCCAGAGACGAGCCTAGTGGCAGTGCGAGTGGGGAAGAAGGATGGCTGGGGATTTCTGTAGGAGTGGAAGAAGAGGAGCAGGCGTTTTCTGTACGAGTGAGGAAGAAGGTGAGCGGGGTTTTCTGGACGAGTGAGGAAGATTGGGGAGCGAGGGGAATTGGGTGGGGAGACGGAAGCGGGAGAGCGAGTTGTTCGTGTTTATAAGGCCTGCTGCACTAACTACTCGCTTTTTCCCAAGAACCGCTCTCTTCTTTTGCGTTGCTGCATTGGAGCTGGCGCATGGGCTTGGCTGACTGGCCATGCATGCAGGATGCATGTGCCCGCCGGCCACTGCATGCGCCTGGTTTGTTACTAGGCCTATTTAATAGGGTGGTTATGGAGTAAATTAAGGAGATTTATTTTCTCTGTGTGCATCCACCAAATTAGAGGATGCGGTACTGGATGTAGACACTCACATTAAACTAACATTCAGAAGAACAAAAGTTCAGCATGTCTATGCATCTCAATGATTCACCATACTATAACCAATATACAAAGCTGTGAGAAGGTGTGGAAATAAAGAAAATCGGTCGATGCTTCTCTGAGCAAAGGGCCTCCCTGTGCACGCATTAATTTCCTGGGTATGCTTGTTTCTTCTCAATGTTGCGAGCACTTTGAGCATGTTGGCAACTCCACAGCTAGCTAGCTGCCTCATCTTGCAATTGATGCTGACACATTTGCCGCAAACACATGAGGCAATAGAGATGACTCAACATGGGTCCATATTGTGCAGTTCCCCTGATATCATATTCATTGTCCTGAATCTGAAAAGATAGGAAAACAGTAGCTATACTTAAACGGTGTTGGAAAACAGTAGCACATATCAATAGCTCGGCATGACAAAACACGATCATCTGGACGAAGGGGATACTGACCTGCCTGAGGAAGATTACATATAATTTCATAAGTCCTTGGTTGATTTCCACCTTCGGCTGCACTGCTTGTTTGCTCCTCCACACATGACAGGATCGTTCCGCACTGCATTCAGCAAGTCAACGTACGAATAAGCTAATTATCTTGTGGTGGTCATTGTACCTAGTTACGAATGTAGGAATACCTGGAGCACCATGAGGTTAGCTGACAGCAGGTAGATGCAGCCATATAAATTTTGTGCGGTGCTACCAAAATTGAGGTTTGTATCCCTTCCCGTTATGAGAATTCTTCTTGAAGTTGGTAGAATGTGACGACTTGTTCTTTGCATCAAACTTGCCTTTCACCTGAGATTTGTTCTTGTTGTTTTGGGGCTGGTTGGGCTGGAAGTTCTTCTCGTGTACCATGTGGGCACTAGAAGCTCCCTCAGTGACCTGAGCACGTGTGTCTTTTGCTCTCGCCTTCTCCTCAAAATCAAGAGAGCTGATGAGATCCAAAACAGAAAACTCATGTCTCTTGTTTTTCAGAGAAGTAGCAAAATCGTTCCACGAAGGTGGAAGCTTGACAATGATGGTCCCAACAAAAAATTTGTCCAGCAACACACACTTAAAGTACTCAAGTTCCTTAGAGAGTGAAAATATCTCATGAGTCTGCTGAACAACAGATCGCTCATCAGTCATCTTGTAGTCACAGAATTGCTCCATGACGTACAACTTGTTGCCAGCGCCCGAGGGACCAAACGTGGCCTCGAGCGCAGCCCACATGTCTTTGCCGCTGTCAAACGACATATATGAATCCACAATGGAATCATCAAGAACACTCGGCAGGGCGGCTTTGAAGAGGGTATCCATGTTCTGAAAAGCTTCCTGTTGTGTAGGATTAAGATCGCCCTCAGGCTTACCCTTAGTGGCGTCATAGCAGTACATGATCTGAAACCAATATACTGCTCTTGTGTGCCACCTTTTGTATTGCACCCCCTTAAAAGTAGGCGGCTTCAAAAGCGCAGCAAAACCACTCGGAGTAAATTGCCTCTGATCAGGTTTTTGGATTGGATTGTTGAATATATGAGCAATTTAGTATGAGATTTAATCCGAATCAGCAGTAAATAGATCATGACGACAATTGCAAACACCAAAGTAATGATGCGGACTAAACTAGGAGGACAGAATCACATACTGTACAGCGGGAGCAGAACCGATGTGGTTGATGTTGTCACTCATGTCGTTGATGAAGAGGTTACCGAGGTCGGGGAAGAAGGCTGTCGTTGAGGAAGTCATCGCTGGCAGCAGTCACAGGAGTGTGCTCCCCAAATACCTGATCGCCCCTCTCCCGTATAGGATCACGAAAGGCGGGGTTCGGAGGATTGCTGTCCCTTCTCGCGGTGCACGCCGGAAGGAGGGCTGGAGAAGAATTGTGTGGCGGCGCTAAGATCTAGAACGGTGCAAAACCATATGATACAGCAGCGGCTAGGGTAGAGCATGTCAGGTCGGTCGTGCGAGTATAATAGTAGGCCTTTGGCCCCCAAACCCCACGTCCAAGTCAATAATAGCTCAAAAAAAGTCAATAATAGCCCCACCAAGGTTTGTTTCAAAAAAACCATAGTAATTAAGGCATCCATTAGTCCCTTTAGTATAAATATAATATCATTAATAATGGCCCCACCTTTGTCTCACAAAGTATGTTGGAGTACAACCGGCTACACGTTTACAATCCGCTTCTCTTCTCTCTCCTCTTCTCTCTCCTTCAACTAAGCACAAATACTATATTTAAATCCTTATAGCCTGCTTATGTCATCTAGTTGTAGTACTTGCTCTAAAAGTTACTACCCACTGTGTAGTCTGAAATGTCGGGCGTGCAGCGGGCGGTGCCCTCGGTCGGCGTGCCGCTTCAACGGTGGAAGTAGTGAGAGGTCGCGTCTCCCTGACTTGCCATCAATGTGGAGCGGCGGGCTCAGCTGGCGTTGGGCGGGAAGCGCGCGCGGGAGGGCAGAGGGGTTTTTGTTGGGCCAAGAAGGTGAGAAGCCAACTTGGGATCGGTCCGGACGGGGAAATATCATGTGCTCCCATACTCTGCATATGACACTAGTCTATGTTACTACTCCCTCCTTTCCGGTTTATAGAGATGTTTAGAGTAACATAGTAATATGTTACAGTACAAGTTACTCCCCACTATGACCAGCCTTGGCCTCTCCCAGTGCTCCACCATGTATAGCTTCTAAGCCTGCCACGTAGGCATAAAATATGATGTGGCACCAATAAACTAAGCACCTATGCATTGAATACTTGAGTTACTAAGCCATTTAATGCACTTAGCACCTCATCTAAAGAGCATTAATAGTATAGCCAGCTGCTGGCTATAAGCCAGTGCCATGTCATCTACAACCCATCTTATAGTCAACATGTACAATAGTAGATCAAAAGAGTGTACTACTACTTTTTTGTTCTGTGGCCCACCTTTCATTCTCACAAGGTGCCTAGGAGCACGTGCTAGAGCTGTCTCTTTATGAAGAGCCCGCTTACCTTCTCTCTCCTCTTCTCTTTCCTCCAACTAAGCAGAAATATACTATAGTTTATTCCTTATAGCCCGCTGACTCAGCTCTATTGTACTTGCTCTAAGCACATCTAAGCACTTACTAGCACCCCCTTGACTGTGGACCTTGATGGTGTACGTCACCTTGTGTCTCATAATTTTCCTCGTCATCATCTGAGTCCTAGAAGATCTCACCCACATCATCATTAGCATGCAGCCGCCTTGATAGACAACGTGCGCAGAAGGAGTAGAGGCGACTGGGGATGCACCACCACCACGTCGTGGGCACTCCGTATGTGCTCGTGTGTGTGCAGCGTGCATGTCTTTCCATCGGTGCTAGCTCTAAGGCCGAGGCTACGGTCGTCTTCGTCTCCGACTAGTAGTTGAGCAACAACGGCAAAGAGGTGCTGCAAGAGATGCGTATGCGCCGTTGCGTGCGAGCTTCGCCGTAGCACGACGAACCGGACGTCGCCGCGGATGGTGCACGCCTCCATGCAGTCGAGTGTGTGCGCATGCATGTGTTATTCACGTGCATTCTGCGGCCGAGCATGTGTGCATGCACGTCTTGTGTACGTGCGTTGTGTTCTCCATGCTGTGCGCGTATGTGCATGATTTGGATCGGATGGAGTTAGTGCGTTGGCTTGTGTACATGCGTGGCTGCATGCATCCTGTACATGCGTGGCTTGTTGCGTGGTTATCAATAATTCAATATAAACTACTCCCTCCGTTCCTAAATATAAGTCTTTCTGGCCATTTCAAATAGACTACAACATACGGATGTATGTAGACATATTTTAGAGTGTAGATTCACTCATTTTGTTTCGTATGTAGTCCCTTATTGAAATATCTAAAAAGACTTATATTTGGGAACGGAGGGAGTATAAAACATCTTCAACTTAGCATCCTGATGTACTATTTCTAGTGGTTAGCGAAAAGTTCTTGTTCTTTTAGTTGTTTATAGGTGGGCAGGCGGCAAAAAACAGGGGAAACGCGCAAGGTTCCTTGCAGACGCTCCACCGCGAGGTTCCTTGCTCCTCCTCGGTCGCCGGGAATCTATGCTCTTCAACTCTTTTCTTTTACGTGAGCTTTGTTCATCCTTTTCCCAACACACGAGACATATAGCATCAAGGTGCACATGTCATGGAAGAAAATGGAGATAATCAGATAAGCAGTGCGTAAGTGAGTCG
>NC_057813.1:370441138-370446692 GCF_018294505.1 Triticum aestivum
TGAGTCGTGCACTTCTATGGCACCTGCGCAATATTATTTCTCCTCGATGGCACGTGAATGGCATGTGAATAGTGCATGTACTCAATGATGGAGCACGGGATGGTAGCAATGACATGGTCAGCCCTTTTTTGGAGAGAGTACGTACTACTAGTAAATAACTTTGATGTGTCCCATCAACTCGCAGAACGACGAGAAGCTTGATTACGCCTTCTCCCTCGCCAACGTGTGCACGGTGGCTCGCGGCACGAGGAGAAACTTTTGCTTGCAAGCGGTGGACGTGCAGCAGTTCATTTGGTGTCAGATTGCCAGAAGCACTACTGTAGAACCATCGACTTCCGGAAGAGGCGAAGAGCCAAGCGCAAGGTCACCTACTAACCTTAGGCTAGGCGTAGTGGGAGTAACATAAGTAGGGGTACCTCCTTTTTTTACTCTAAAAACAACCACACGCGAATATCAAGGTGCTGGTTACGTAGAACAAATTTCCTGCAGTCCGTGCTCAGCCCTCCTCTATCTCTCTTCTCAGCCAGCCAGCGGACGCATAGAGCCCATCGTCTGTTTGCTCACATGCGGTCCCACATTTCAGTGAAAACGCAAGAGGACCCACTGAACCTGCACATCTTTCACCTCGACGTGCTGGTGATGAAAAACAAATCCAAGAAAGATCTTCGGTGGCCGCTTTTGGAGTTACTCAAGAGTAGTAAGATTCTATTTACAGTTTAACCCAAGATGCACATCTCGTGGCTTCAACTACCACTCTATTTTCTTTCATGACATGACTTGGATGCTGGATGTCCCACGTGTTGGAAAAAGGAGGAAGAACCCGACCAAATCTTCGGTTGTGCTCTCGGATTAGACAAGTTGTGCTAACTTAAATTTTTTATTGTGTACTCCCTCCGTTCCAAAATACTTGACTTCCATTTGTCCAAAAATGGATGTACCTATATACTAAAACATGTCTAGATACATATATATTTTGACAAATAGAAGGCATGTATTGTGCAACGGAGGGAGTAGAATGGATGCAAGTTTTTGTATTGGGAAGAAGAGTACATCCATATATTGATAGAGCATTGGAGTTGGCCTTACAAGTGGGACCGCAGTTGAGGAAACCGACTATCGGCAAACCCCCACCTCGCCCGCCGCGCGATGGCTGAGTTAGAGAAACGATGAGGTTGAAGAGATTGCTCTAGCACGGACTCCAAGAAATATGGTGTCAGATGGAAGTCGTGCTGGTGGCGTGTGCCGTACTCCTGGACGCGAATGCTTGTTGTGGCCCATGCCACCCTACTACTCCTACTACTTACTATATAGTACTAGTATCGAGGATTCGAGGTGCTGGTTACGTACAATATGGCTACAGTAAAAACACCCGCACGACGCGCGAAGCATGTGAAGCTAGTACAAATAGTGTACTACTATTGTTGATTGGCCTCATCCGATAACCTGTTGCAATGCACGTACAATTATGTATTCGTAAAATTTTTTTTTGCCTCGTCGCACCAGTCACTCACAGAAGCAACTCGAAAGCCATTCATAAATTTAGTAAGTTTATCACAGGCATATCATTTTATTACATACAACAGGTCATCAACCCACATCGACAATGAGGATACATTATAAATACTAAAGTTTTCACCACACAACAAATAAGAAGCAATGAAATGAACTTCAACTCAACCATTCCTCGGTGTTGGAAACGCTTGCTTTGAACCACAAGTGATTCTCTAGGACGGGCCATCAATTGTCGATCTAGAGACCAACGCAAGACTGATCATCCAGGCTGAAGTGACCTACTATATCAGTACCAGGGTAGGGAACGTCCGAGGTATAGACACAGTTGCTTCTCATAAATGGTGCTAGTAACGTTGTGTCAACAGCAGTTGGATCGCCTTTCACCATCATCGGATAGTTTTGTCCAAGGAAGAGCGAGTTTTCTCCAAGACTATCAATTCTGTACCAGGGAGAAGGTGTTGGTGCTAGCACACTAGTATCCATCCCGAATACCATGCAACGGGTGTTGGAATAGGTCCAGAGAGTGCGACCATGGGAGACTACACCTGCTTCCTTAGCAGTAACATCATCAGTGGGCTGTATACACACGAGAAGAGGTGATCCATCGGAATTAGTTGCCAGGTGCCAAAGAGTATATGGGCGCTGCTCGTCCTCATGCTCGTGATCATCACCATCGTCATCTCCCCCTTGGTTATAAAAATCTTCAAGTATAGGTGGTGGAATGTTCACAGGACCTTGGAAACACAAGAAGAAGGTTAATTAGTAAAGGAAACTTGCTAACCCGCATGCATGTGGATGAAACAATTATAATTACGGTGGAAGACAAACGTACTGAAACAACGATTCCATGCAAAAACAGTGCCATGAGTGGTGGCAGCAAACACAAGGCCCTCGTATTGAATTGCATCACAGTACTCATGCGTGTATAGAAACTGATTTTTGAGCAATATCCATCGAGTCAAACCAACAAGGATGGCAACAAGCTTGTCGAAGATAGCAACAACTTCATAGTTGTTGTAATTCCAAGAGCGGTTGGGACCTCGAGAAATTGCTATCTTCCATAGAAGACAGTCACCATTATTGTATTTGAACGTGCATACAATACCGGTGTGCTCAACCTCTAGGCAGTCTGCTGAGATTTTTGGAAGTGGAACCCGGTCACGAGTGTACACATTCACAAGTTCCCACTCGCAGTTGGACCCAATGTAAACAACCCAATCTCCATTTGCGCTTGCCCAAGCCTTGCCCTCAAGCGATGGCATCTTAACATCATACGTATCATTATCAAGCGGCATCAACTTGCACAGGGCGAGGCCTCCGTCGTGACGGCGCCAGACATCAGGGTCACGGCGAAGAGATAGGGGAGATCAAACCGCTCCTTGACTCTTGGGTTCCTTGTAATGATGTTATTAGTTGAGTCGAGAATGGGCTTGAACAAAACTGCCATGCTAGCCGAGGTGATGACGTCGCACCGATCAATGAGTTCCTCCACCACGTCGTCTTTTAGATCGGGGCAAGAATAACAGGGTCGTTTCCGTCCTGTTCCCTCCATGGAGAAGACGATCGAACAATGGCAGAAGAAAGGGTGAAGGGCTGAAGGAAAATGGAGGAGGGAGAGGAAGAGCGTGCGACAACAGTTCCAAATCGAGAGGGAAAGGCGAAGAGTCGGTGGACGGTTGCCAGTTTGCCACGGTTCATGAAGGGGCGCCCCGGCCTACACGTCGGTTTGGAAATACTCCTACTACTCGCCGTCGTCTCACTGATATGTTGGAACGGGACCACATGTCAACGAAACATGGTGTGTAATTTCTCGTGCAAAATGCGATCTGCCCGCGTTGGCCCGAGGTGCCACATTAGTTTTTTTTTGAAAGTTTGCCGCATTAGTTATCAACCTTTATTTTTTTAACATGCAATCTGAATGGATAGCTCCTGTGGTCATCACATGTGAGCGGATATAGTGATGGTTGATTCGCCCGAGCAACTTATTACTATGGGAATATGGGAGTACCATCGGATTCAAGGAACAAAGAAATGATGGTTGCTTCGTCTGAGCAACTTACTGTGGCGAAGGTGGGGCTCTGTGATTTGACTGCTCACTAGTCATTACTACTGTGGCGCGACGACTTGGGTGAATCTTTCCCTGAAGTTGTGTTGTGCACTCAATATTGCTGCATGGCAGGTGGAGCCGGATGAAGGATGTTCAACATGTCGGCGAAACGAAGTTGAATTGTTTCTGGCATTGCTATCAATCCTTCAGGATTTGTTTATATGTACGCATAATTTTGATGAAATTGTACTATGATGCTATGAAGGTTTCAACTCTAGTTCCCGCAGGAAAAAAAGGTTTTAACTTAGGATTCATGTGTCTTGCCTCGAGATTATCTCGTTACAACATTCCATCAAATACAAATGAAACTACCATGGCTAATGCATCTCAATGGTTCACAGATCAGCGCCAATATTCACATCACAACTGAAGACAAAGTTGTGAGAAGGTGTACAAATAAAGAAAAAAATATAATTGATCGATGTTGTTCGTAGGCATGGCTCCATTTCCTTGGCACAGTGTTCATTGCTTGGCAGCTAGTTTCACCCAGCTCTGTAGCCAAAAAAGAGGTGTATGAAGGACACCACAATCCGATCATTTTGTGCAGCTCCACTAAAATCGGGCGGACCATCCCTGTATGCAAAGATATCCAGTCAGTGTGATTACAATAATAGTGGAACTAGATGATGAAACATAACACACATAAATAGAAGCCGATCACCTCTACGATATCTCTTTAGGACTAACTTCTTGTTGGAGAAGATTAGGCACGGAGTTGGCTGAGGAGGATAGCAAAACCAATCTCCCTTTCCGCAGTCCCACAGAAATGTAAAAACGTTGCCCGTGTGACATTTTGGTGGAACTGCACAAAACACTCTTCAGAAAAGTGATTTGTGCAGTTCACCAAAAGGTCGCAATAGCAACGAGGTGAAAATGGATAGTCATGTTTGCAAAAGGAGGTCGAAAGGAAACAATTACTGCCCAATAACACGAGTTGAAGACACATACGCCGACAAAAAAGAAGCATGTTCCATGTAAAAAGGGAAAGATAGCACATGGTGGTTTATCAAAAATGGTTTGAGGACGAGATTGCAAGATGGAAAGTACGCCGGCCGAGATACGATTTAAGCAAACAACTAAAGAAGATCCACATGCAGCAACGTGGGAAGATGGGTAGTGGAGCAAGGCCGGAGGAAGCTGTACCTGAGGGTCATCCGGATGTTACTAGGAGGGCGCCGACGGCCGGGATCTACCCATACTGCGACAGCGAGCAAGTGGCAAAGGCCCTACCGCGCCGGAGCTTGGTCAGAGAGAACGGCGGGTACCGCAGATCGGGACGAGCTGCCTCAACACCGTCGAACGGAGAGACTATGCACATCCTCCCTTTCCACCGGCGGACGGGATGCGGCCGAATCACTGACCAACACCGAGAGAGAGAGGCCATGGCGGCCTTGTGTGAGATGGTGTGACGAGAGACAAACCCATTTTTCCATTTTCCCCACGACAATCGTTTTATATTCTAGGCGCGGTACCCGACCCTCCTTCGAGTAAACAACCGCTACACGCGTCAAATTATCACGTGGGCTGCCTTTTCGTACAAAAACAAACTCCACCGTGTACCCGCGCGGGTGTGGCCGGGAACGAGACGTGAGTACGTGCGTCCTGCGTGCACTTCTTCTTTAGGTGCAGGTACGTACGTGGGTGGGTGTGAGAGAGATGGTTTGTGCGAAACAGATGCAATGTGTTGATGATATCTCAATCAGAAAAACGTAACATATGCAATGTGTGTGAAACAGAGTCACGGACGTGAGATATCGATAGAATTGAAAACAGGGATGAAGTGTGTTGCTGCGCGATCGATAAAGAGTGCCATCAAATCTGTGTTTGCCCACGTCAAAGATACAGGGCGGCTGGCCTACTGGAATTTGAGAGGGCAGAGGTGCAGTTCTTCTCCGTGGCATGGATACCTACCTACAACGTTCGACTATCAGTGTG